>NC_050577.1:3874117-3919117 GCF_011100635.1 Trichosurus vulpecula | reverse complement strand
TTCATTTTTCCCCTTTAATTCTTTCCTCATTCTACCTTCCCTATCATTGTAGAAGACAACAGTATATAGTATAACTACTGGATTATTGCAATACCCTGATGGTTGGCCTGCCTTCTTTAAGTCTCTTCCCATGCCAAAATGTCCGCTATTTGGCCACTCAAGTGATTTTCTAAAGTATAGATCCAACCATGTCTCACCCCCCCCACACACACACACAATACACTCTAGTGACTTTCTATTGCCTTCAGGATGAAATACAAAATACTCTGTTTGGCATTCAAAGCCCTTTATATTCTAGTCTCCAACATTCTGGTTTCTTGCACCTTATTCCTTATGATATACTCTTCGATTCTCTGATACTGGCTTCCTGGCTGTTCCAAAAACAAGACACTCTATCTCTCTCTGGGAATTTTCTCTATCTTTCCCTGATACCTAGAATGCTTGCCCTCCTTATCTCCACCTACTGTCTTTTTTTTCCTTTAACTTTCAACTAAACTTTTACCTTACCTGGAAACCTTTTCCAACCCCTCTTTATTACAATGCCTTCCCTCTGTTAATTATTTCCTGTTTATCCTGTGTACAGGTTATTTGTGTGTATGTGTCTATGAAAGACCTTCCATTAAATATTGAAATTTTGATTCTCCCTATTCACCTCTCCCTGCCTAAAACTTTTACTTGTCAATTTTTGGGGGGATTATTACTTAAAAATCTTGCTATTACAGAGCAGCAGTCATCAAAACTGCCTGGTACTGGTTAAGAAATAGGGGTGTGGATCAGTGGAATAGGATAGGCACACAAATAGGAGAAATCAACAAGTTTAGCAATCTACTCTTTGATAAACCTAAAGAGGCCAGCTTCTGGGCTAATAATTAACTATTTCACAAAAACTGTTGGGAAAATTGGAAAATGGTAGGGCAGAAACTGGGCATAGACCAATATCTCACACCATACACCAAAATAAAGTCAAAATGGGTTCATAATCTAGGAGTAAAATCTGATACTCTAAGTAATTTGGGAAAGCAAGGAATAGTTTACTTATCAGATTTATGGAAAAGTAAAGAATTCATGACACAACAAGAGATAGAGAGCATTACAAAATGCAAAATAGATAATTTTGATTATGTTAAATTGAAAGGTTTTTTTACAAAAAAAGCCAATGCAACAAGAATTAGGAGGGAAGCAGAAAATTGGGAGAAAATCTTTGCAACTAGTTTATCTGATAAAGGCTTCATTTCTAAATTATACAGGGAACTGAGCCAAATATATAGGAATACAAGCCATTCCCCAATTCAGAAATGGTCAAAGGATATGAACAGGCAGTTTTCAGAGGAAGAAATTAAAGCTATCTATAGGCATCTGAAAAAATGCTCTGGATCACTACTGATTAGAGAAATGCAAATCAAAACAACTCTTAGATACCACATCTCTCCTGTCAGATTGGCTAAAATAACAAAACAAGAGGATAACAAATGCTAGAGAGGATGTGGGAAAACTGGAACATTGCTACATTGCTGGTGGAGTTGTGAGCTGATCCAGCCATTTTGGAGAGCAATTTGTAACTATGACCAAAGGGCTGTAGATATGTTCATACCCTTTGACCCAGCAATACCACTTCTAGGGTTGTATCCCAAAGAAATCACACAAGCGGGAAAAGGACCCATATGTACAAGGATATTTATAGCAGCTCTTTTTGTGATAGCCAAGAAATGGAAATCAAAGGGATGCCCATCAATTGGGGAATGGCTGAACAAGCTGTGGTATATGAAAGTAATGGAATACTATTGTGCCATAAGAAATGGGGATGATACGGACTTCATAACAATCTGGAAAAACCTACACGATATAATGCTGAGTGAGTGGAGCAGAGCCAGGAGAACATTGTACACAACCACAGATATATGGATTCTGTGAGGACCAACCCTGACATACTTCGCTCTTCTCAGCAACGTAAGGTGCAAGGACAACTGCAGGGGACTCACAATGGAGAATGCTATCTTCATCCAGAGAAAGAACTGTGAAGTTTGAATGCAGATTGAGGCACACTTCATGCTCGCCTTTTTTCTTCTCTTTTGTTTTTGTTTTTGGGTTTTTTTTTGGTTCTGTCTCTTCTTTCTCATGAATCACCCCATTGGTCATAATTCTTTTCCACAACTTGACTAGTGTATAAATTAATTCAATGCGAAGTTATACATGGTAGTTATATGAGATTCCATGCCATCTTGGGGAGGGAGGGAGGAGGAAGGGGAGAAAATCTGGATCTCAAAATTATGTAGAACCGTGTGTTGTAAACTAAAAATAAAAAAAATTAATAAAAAATCTTGCTATTTCTAAATGAGTACGATTAATCCATATCTACTCAATAGCTTAGCATTCATATTAATGTTCATCTCTGAAATAAAGGCTTTGGAATGAACCTATATAGTTTCATCTTACTTTAACATTCTACATGTCCATAATTCTGATACTTCTTCAACCAGTGTTTGCCAAAGAAAATATGATGAAAATTCTGGGCAGGGTTGACCTCAGCTACAATGACAGTGTCTAGGCCAACCCAGAAAGTCTAAGATGCTAGGCATTCTGACCTCACCTGTGCTGACAGCCAAAGGCAGGAGAGTCAGCCATTCTTACAAAATGAGTGGGAAAACTACAGGGCATTTTCACAGTTAAATCAGGGTCATGAAGATATGGAAAAGAAGATGAGAAATGGGGATTTCTCCAAACTCAAAATGAAGAAGAGCTATTTCTTATCTTTGTCACATAGTATACAATTATCAGATAGGTGCTTATGACCTCAGTGTGTTATGAAATGCAGCGGAAGCTTAGTTGTCAGACAGAGTTGGGAAATGGGGTGTTTTGCTTAACTGAAATTGTCCAGGCAATTGGTAGTCATTTCATTTCCTCAATGAAATGCCTGGAAGAAGCTCAGTCATGCATGGCCCTTTGGCATCTTCCTCTGGATTACCTTTTTCTGATATGCACATTTCAGTTCAGGAAAATGTTACTCAGTTCCTCAGACAGTTGACAGTGTGGTAGGTTCTGGGGCTGCACAATAAGAAAAAACTGGTTCCTGCCCCCCAAATAATTTACATTTTCTTGGGATAGAGGAATAGATACAGATATAATAATGTTCTAGAGAAACCAAGAAGGGCAAGAATTGAGAAAAACCATTAGATTTGGCAATTTGGGAATCATCTGAAAGTTTGGAGGGAGCGTTTCAGCTAAATGATGAGAAGAAAAGCCCGATTGTAAGGTTAGGAAGGGAATGAGAGGAAGAAAGTAGAACACCTATTGTAGATGGTGTTAAAACGAATTTTGGTTTGGGAAAGAAAGGTAAAATGATTTTATTTAGGACACCCATGTAGCAAGATGGCACAGTGGACAGAGCACTAGATTTGGAGTAAGACTCCTTTTCACGACTTCAAATCTGCCCTCACACATGTACTAGCTATGTGACCTGGGGTAAGTCACTTAAACCTTGCCTTAATTTCCTCATTTGTAAAATGAGCTGGAGAAGGAAATAGTAAACCACTGCAGCATCTTTGTCAAGAAAACCCCAAATGGAGTCACAACAATTTGAACACAACTGAAAATTACTAATGTCAATGGGGAATAAGATCTTCCTTGCCCATCAATAAGCCTCACGTGGAGCCCATTAAGGGAAGCTTGTTTGCTTGTAGGAAGGCTTACACACCTTTAGGCTCTGAGCCTATCAATTGAAAGAGTATATATTCTGAGAGGTGAGCTTTTGTTTTGGGGGCTCATTTATGAGAAATATGTTGTGATTCCTTGGTTGAGACTCTGAGTGGCTGTACGTTCAGAGCTCCTCAATGCCTCAGAGATAAAGGCTGTCTCTATTCAGTGGTGGATGTAAAGCTTTGATTCAGGCAGTAGAGCCCTGTATGCTGGTCTTTATTTCTCTATTCTGTATTATTCTCTGTTTGTATTTTGTTTAATTAAAAAAAAAGATTGTGGGCTCCTAAAACAGCTATCTTTCCTTAAGCAGATAAAAGAACCTGCACTAGCAGCCATCCTGGGTATGCCAGCACAGTTGCCATTATACTCACCAACAACAAAAGCAGCACAACAGTTAGAGTGGGCCATTGCCAGCTCAAACTGAGTGAAGCTTTTATAGACAGAAGTTAACAATTTCCATATGAGACAAAAGTATTTTGATTGCTACACATAAATATGAAGACATGGGATTAGTACTGCCTTAGCTCCTCCCTCATTGCACTATCACAGAGAAATGGTTTAGTACATGTGTCAGGTCATTTTGAGGAGGCCAGTGCCACATACCTGAAGTCTAAAAGTCATGAAATCACTCAAAAGGACTTCACCAGTGGCTGACTTTACATAATGGCCTTCTCCACTTTAGCGAAAAAAGGGAGTAAAATTAGGGTAAAAGCTAGTGGGAATGCATAGATGAAGTGAGACTTTTTGAATATGAGGGAGCCATGGCCACATCATAGATAGCAAGGAACCCCAGTCCAGCACTCTGTTCACTCTGCAGCCTAGATGTCCCAGTGTTTGAATACTCTTCTCTGCATGTAGCTCAATTATGAGAAACGGTAAGTTCTTCTCTCATCTTCCTTTCCTTAAAAATGTCTTCCTTTTCCTTTCATTTCTTAAAATGAAGAAAGCAGAAAACACACACACACACACACACACACACACACACACACCATATATGATTTTCTTTACTGGTTTTGTGACCCTTATGAAATCGGAATTCTGAGAGGATAATAAAGTTTCTTTTTACCCTTTTATAATATAAGTATTTGGCATTCATTTACCTCCTTTGAAATGTTCAAACCTTTTACCTTTCCAAGTTTCTCTTCTCCTTTCTTTTAATGTTAAACAATCTAATAGTTTCTGGTCCTTTTATTAGGATTGCTTGAAAATAGTCTCTTCTGTTAAGATTTCATTTCCCCCAGGAGGATGATACTTAGTTTTTTTTCATAACCAACTCTTCTTGATTGTAAACCTTTTTCATCTGTTTTGGATATAACCACATTAAAATATTTTCTCCTGTTTTGAATAGTTGTGATATAGACTTGTATGATTCAAACTGCAATTCCTTCGTATTTGACTGCCTTTTCTACCTTTTGGCTTCTTGAAATATTTTTTTCTTTTTCTCAGAAGCTCAGGATTTTGGCTTGGCTATTTTGGGGTAATTTCTGTTTAGTAGATGCTTCAAGAAGTAGATTTTATTTTCGCTTTCCTTTCTGGTTCTAATAGGTCAAGGAAATTTTCTTTTTCATGGTTTCTTGATAAATGGCTTCCAGTTTTATTGGTTGTTGTTGATGTTTGTTGTTGTTTTGGTTTGGTTTTGGCATATATTATCAGATTCTGATGATTCTAAATGCTCATTCCTGTTTTCTAGGTCATTTTTAATAATAATTAAATCACATGCTCTTTTTTTATTCTTTTGGTTTCCTTGTAATCATTCTTCTCGTCTTACTGAATCCCTGAGTTCTATTTGCTCTATTGTAATAAGTGAGTCATATTGCCTAGTTTCAGTTCAAGTTTGTTATCCTTCTGATTTTTTTTTTCCTTCATGTACTAGGATTTAATTTTCCCTTTACTTTTTTCTTCCATTGACCCTTGTTATGGTTGTTTGGTAAATCTTTTGTTGTTGTTTTGTTTTGTTTTCCCTGAGTCTCTGATCCTACTTATTACTGAGACTTTGTATTTTGGATTTGCCTTTTAAATATAGTAACCCTTAACATTTTGTCTTTTCCAGAGAATTTTCTTCTTCACATGTCATATCTTCTATTTGAGTTACTGGATTGGATATCTGTGACATTGCCAGACTCTTCTATCAACCATGGTTTTGAATGGGGTGGCAAAGTCCTGTTTTCATTGAGCTCTGGACGAAACTAATAGTGCTACAGCATTACCCCAGAACTGATTGGGAAAGATGGGTCCTTGTACTTCTTTCACCACCCTGGACTGAAAGAACTGGATGTGGAGGTAAGACCAGGTTCCACTCTTTGCTTTATTTCTTAGCTTCTATCTCCATCTCTTGTTGATCCAATATGAGCTCTATCCCTTGCCTATTATCTGTGTCCTCCTTCTCAAAGGTATTAGTTAACATGGAATTGGCTTTGTCCGCTGCTATGACCTTGACAAGTCCCAATAATAGAGCAGAGATTGGAGGACACATGGGTTGTGGACATCCTTGTTAGCCCTAGCATGGTCTGTCTGGACAATTCATCTTCAGATCCAGGGCCCTGTGTAGTTCCCTAATGGAATTGTCCCTACCTGCAGCTGTGACAAACTGCTTCTGTTATTCTGTTGGCTATAGACTCTGATTATGGGAGCTTGCAGTGGCTTTGGACTCTAAGCCTGTTAGAGCTCTCACAGGCTTCTAAACTCCTTACACAGTCCTAACCATAGGAAGAACACCATATTGGTGTTTCCTTTTTGGATTTATTGTATCAGTACTCCATTCATGATTCTTTGAAAGTTTTGCTAGCATCTTCTAGAGGGGAGCTAGATCTGGACAGAGCCATTCACATCATCATCTTTGAAATAAGTCCCGTCTTATGTGCATCACTTTCTTTGATTACTAACTGTTTCTTTTCCTGTTTTTTTCTTTCTTCTTTTATGTAATGTTATCCAGTAGACTTCAATGAATTCAGTCACTCTTGCTAAGAAGGTGTTTTATTGAATACTGATTTTTCACCATTCTGAATTTACATCAAATCTATCAGTATGAATCTGATTCCTCTCATCATATACCTAGTACCACAAAGCTCTCAATGTTTGTCACAATCATAGCAGAGAGGGTAGCTTCATTTATTGGAGTAAAAGCCCCAGAATAGAGGAGTGATTTGCCTAGCGCTTTGTGAAAAAAGTGAATGAACCAAGGAGACAACATATAATGTACCAGTTCTACTTTCAAACCTAAAACATTTTGCCACTGAGTCAGTCATTGTTTCCAATGGTATCCTTGTGGACCCAAACAATATGTGTGTATATAAATATGTACCCAAATATACCTAGATGCACCTTTCTGGAATTCTGCTAAAACGAAAAATGAAATGACCTCTACACATCCTTTACCTTATTCTCATCTTAAAACATCTCTTTCTTTGGAATTTCACATAAGGAACCCTTAGCACTTAACTCTTAACTACAAAATGGAGGAAAGAAAGGAAAGAAGGAAGGAGGGAAATAGTAAAGGAAGGAAGGAGAGAAGAAAGGAAGGAAGGAATTTCCAGAGTTCTGGAAGCCATACCTTCCTCACTTCTGTATTTTTTTTCTGGTGATTTCTATAACTGAAAGGATTTGTGCCCCAAAGGAGCTTCAGTCAGCCTTGTAAGGGAATTTTTTTAGCACAGAATTTCAGCATCAACTCTAAGACTCATTAAACCTAAATTTCAACCAAAATCATTCTCCCAGGCTGCAGAAAATTGGGCTTGGCTTTTGAAATGCCACCCATCCTTTTCCAATAAGGAATCCCAATTAAGATGAAAATGGTAGTGCCTGAACATGGCCCATTGATTTTCTCTGAGACAGCTCCCCTTTGGTAGGTTACATATTTCTGTACTTAGCCACTCTTGATGTCATGGTTGGGGGAGGGAGGATGGAGCCATGTAGGGAAAAAAAAGCATCTCATTTGCTTGCATGAGTCTTCCTTTGTGACTAAGTTAATGGCTTCCATTCCCAGAAGTGTCTAATGAATTATGAAGGTGTTTCTCCTGAGCACAATAAACAACATCTTTTTACTAAGGGAGACCTTCTGTTCTCTCCACACCCTAGTCATCAATTAAACTTGGTGAGCCAGGATAAAATCACTGCTGCCACTGAGCCAGACCAAGTTAGAGATGAGGATGCCAGTGGATTTCAGCTTCTTTTTCTCGGAGAGGATATCTATGAACAGTGCCCTATGATATATTTGGAGGTAGTAGAGAACAGAATTTGAGTCTTGCTTCTGCTAGGGAGAATTTGATGCTATTATATGACCAAGGACAATTCACATTCATTCTGAATCTCATATTACTATTTTCTAAAAAGGTTTTTTTTTTTTTTCTTGTTGATTTTTTTTTGGAGGGGGAAGGCAGGGTATTTGGGGTTAAGTGACTTGCCCAAGGTCACACAACTAGTAAGGATGTCCAGTGTCTGAGGCCGAATTTGTAGGTCCTCCTGACTCCAGGGCCGGTGCTCTACTCACTGCACCACCTAGCTGCCCCCTAAAAGGAGTTTTTAAGAGTTCTCCGAGTGTCCATCTCACAAAGCAGTTCTAAGACTACACTGAGATGGAAGATCTACAACTCTTGCCAAGGATTCCATAATCAGAAGCAATTTTTAGAATATTCTATCACTGGTCTGAGTTTGTCCTGTCATTTCCCTGCCTAGGATGGCCTAGACTTTAGATAGCTATGGGATCCATGTTCTGCTCAGTGTGCCAAAAGCTTCCCGTTGCCCTCCCCACTCTGAATAATGAAGCCTCTGGTCGCTAAAGCCTGGCATCCCAATACTCCAGCTTTTTAACTTTTCTCATACTCCTGATTACATTTGCAATTCATGTCATGGGGATTATAGAGCCTCTTTCTAAATCCTTGGGGTTGGGGATTTTCAACTTTCCCCCAACTAGGGTGAGGAAAACAATCCAGTTTTGCTTTCTCCAGAAGATTTAAAAAAAATGAATATCAGCACTGGGTGTTATCTTACAAATCTCTGCTTCTTAACACTCTTTAAGCAAGTATGACAGAACTGCTCTAGCAACCAGGTCATCCTGTGTAAGGGAAGTGATGAGTCCACAAAAGGCAGAATTCCCAAGGAACTGAAAGACCAAAAAGCTGAGGCCAAAAACCTCTGGGCCCCACAGTTGGCTTCTAAATACATAGATACTACAGAGCCTCTCTGATGGTCAGAATGTGTTCCCTTGGGGTGTCTATTTCTCCATATATATAGACCTCACTATTTATCCATACTCAGGAAGTGAGGATGATTGGCACCAAGCTATTCCCACCCAAAATTGGGATCTTCAATTCATACTTTCACCAAAATGGACTAGGTCACAAATTATGCTCTCTAGCCTCAGCATGAAGTTTATTGGATCATACCTCTAGAACAATGAGAGAACTATTACTTCTCAGGCAGTTGTTGTGCCAAAGAACTCACAACCCATGCATCTGCCCCTGACCAGTCATGGTCACCATCATTCCAAGATAAAAATAAGTCTGTCTTTATTTGTGGTAGGTGTATGGCAATCTAGGCCAAAGCCCTCATTCTATAGAGGCCTGGAGAGGTGGAAACTACTTGTATAAGTTCATCTCTGCAGAATGTGGCTGAAGATGAACTGTACCCACAGCCTCTATCTCCATGACCAGTCCTCTCTCAGAGTTGACTTACTGGCCATTCAGAGGTCAGTCATTCAGTCAATAAACGTTTATTCCAGTCGAAACTTGGGGCCCTAGGAATAGACTTTATTTCTTATACTCCGAATGGCAGTGGCCAAGTTCTTTGATTTTTATTAGCCTCCGTGTATTCATCTAGAAAATGAAGAGATTATGCTTGCTAATGTCTAGTGCTACCTTCCAGTTCTAAATATAGGATCTTGTTAATTCTAAACAGAGTTAGGAGACATTCTAAAGATGGGAAAGGATGATATGGGATTGGGAGACTGTTCATTGTGCAGTGTGGGTGAGCGTAGATCATCAGAGTGATCACACTTACATTGTCTTACATAGCTACTGCTCCTGTTCCAATCGAATGACCATCATGGCACATTTTAGAGCAAGACGAAATTCGGACTTTAGAGAAATGAAAATTCTCAAATAATAAAGGAAATCATTGTGAAAAAGGAAGAACGAAATGAGAACATCCCTTCTAGACTCAAATTATATTGTAAAGATGCAATCATAAACTGATTTGGTACTGGCAAAAAAAGGAAAGTAAACTAGTGGAGTACCAGAAACAATCTAATTCAAAAACCCACATTCAATAAATCATTGACAATAAACTTGTTGTAGAAGAAATCTTTATTTGACAAGAACTTCTAGGGGAAAAAAATAAGCTCCTTCCAGATCCTCTATTTAAGGAAGCTCAACATTTCCTTCCTGGCTGCTCACTTGGACTTCATGAATTGTCTCCAGAAACACATCTTCCTACAACTTCACATCATCTGTGAAACTCCTACCTCCTTAATCCCCTTGACCTTTGGGAACTCCCTTTCCTCTGATTGGAGAGAGTGGAGAATGGGAATCAGAAAGCTCCTCCCAGATCCCTTATCTGAGGAAAAGCCCAAGGCAGACACCTTGTTTTCCATCTGAGCACAGGAATTCATCAGGCCCATGACAGGTGCTGTCTTACCCCTCTTCCTTGTCTTTCCCCTTCTTTTTGTGAGTTGTCCTTACCCATTAGATCATGAAGTTCTTGAGCAGGAACTGTCTTTTTGCCTTTCTTTGTAACCCCTATTCTTGGCAAGCTTGACAGATAGGTATTTAATAATTGTTCATTGATTGATGCTTCCCCCAAATTAAACTGCAGCATCACACACTAGATACCACAATAGCCTACAAATATGCTCTTTATTTAATTATACTTAACATCATAAAATGGATAAAATATAGGGAAATAGTTGTCTCCAATAGCTATGTCTCACAGGGACTTTATTATTAATCAAAGGTTAGAAGTGATCATGAAAGATAAAACTTCATTTTGATTTCATGAACTTGAGAATGTTTACACTAATAAAATCAATGCCTCTGCCTAAGCTAGGAAAGAACTGATTTGACTCCATTCTTTACATCAGTGACCCCTTTTAGGTTCTAGTGTCCATGATGTATAGGGTCCCCCTTAATTCAGATCTATCATACTGGGCACTGTTCCTTATTGAATACTTGGTGAAAGAATATAAAAACAAAATCTCAAGAGACCAAAAGTGAAATGTCAATACCAAGAGGAGATTGCCTGTAATCACCAATAAAAATATAGTGACAAGTCAAAATAAGGCTGAAATTTTATCCCATGTCCAGCAAATTTGAAAAAATAACAATCGAGAGAAATAGCCAACATTGATCAGCCCGCGACCGCACTAAAACTCAAAGTTGTTTCAGTTGGTCGTGCGGTGGAAAGAACTCTGGGCCTGGAGTCAGAGGAATGTGAGTTCAAATCCAGCCTTGGACACTTACCAACTGTATGATCCTAGGACAGTCATTTAGCCTCTGTCTTGGATTGTAAAATGCTTGTGAGAAGAACACCTACACCCCAGAGTGGTTGTGAGGAGCACATGAGGTGCTATTTTAAAGTGCCTGGCATACAGTGAACACTTAAGAAATGATTATTCCTTTACTCTTTCTCCTAAAACATTGTTGGGAAAGATTAATTGGTCTAATTTTTTGGAAAAGAATGTCAAGTGTGATTAAAAAAATTAAATGTTCTTGCACTTTGACCCGGAGGTTCCACTATTAGGCATATACCATACACATCAAAATGTACACACCAGCATGTCTTATAGTAATAAAAACAGGAAATAAAGCAAAGGCCTATCTACTGGGGAATGGCTAAGCTAACCAGATTGTAGATTATCAATCCCACAGAATATTTTTGTCATATAAAGAATGAAGGCTAAGAAAAATTCAGAGAAATAGATGAAGACCTATGAACTTATATCACATAAAGTAATCAGAACCAGGAAAACTCTGTGAACAATAACAACAGCACTGAGGGGAATGGACAGAAAAAGAAAATACAATTGAAAACTGTGTTGTTATTGTGACTTGGAGAAAAGTGGAGAAAGTGTTTCTTGCTCCCTTTATTGTAGATTTTGGGAACAAATAGAGCACTTTACTGCAAAGCCCTGTCTTTGAACTGGCTTTTATTGTTTTTTTAATTTATAATTAAAAATATTTGTTAGAAGGGAAGTCTCACTATATAGGACAAGCATATATTCAGAAATTAATGTGATGGAGAATCAGAACATTTTTAAAAGAAAAGACAAGCTGGAAAATGTTCAGAAGAGCATGATCAGCAGGGTGAAGAGTCCGGACAAGATGCCCAATGGAAGTCTCTTGAAGGAAAGAGGATGTGTCACCTCAAGAAAAGAATCCTGAAAAAGGACATGAGAGTGGTATTCAAAAATCTTACTCAGTGCCAAGCATTATGATTTGTATGTATTTGAAATTCCATATGTTTTAACCCACATGAATTTAATTACACTATTAATAGTTAGCTCTAGGAATTGGAGACCTTGGAATATGAAACAAGCTAATTCCTTTACCACAAGTATCTTATTCAGATAAGATATCAGCCCCTATACATACAAAAGCACAGTGACAAATAGAATATGGTAAATTTTTAGGGTTTGGCACAAAGACTGGACTGTGGGAGCCATAAAGAAATAACTCCTATGGAGAGGAGGGGAAGGACATCTCTCTTAGAATTGTTGATGTGTTCCAGTGTTGAAGAGGGCTTGACTTAATATCTTTCATCCAGGAATTTAAGGTCCAAAAAGATATTTGTATTTGATGTAGGGAAAATTTCTTCCAATTAGAGCTGTCCAGAAGTAGAATGCTTTGTCACTTGAGGTCATGGTTTTCCTCGTACTGAAAACCTTCAAGCAGGGAATGAATGAATACTTTTTGAAGATATTGTTGAAGTGATTTCTGTTCAGGTTGGCCTAGAAGGCATTCTAGCCCTTGGGTTCCATAATTCTGTGAAGAATTCAGTTTGACAATCAGGTCATGAATAAAAGCAGAAAGAGAGACTGGCATATAGAAAGATCATCAGAATAGAAAGCCACATTCATGAAACGTTTTTCTATATGCATGGACCATTGTTCTAGGGAGTGTAAAAAGTAATGGAGGTAATTACAATCCCTGCTCTTCAGGGACTTACCATCTCCATTTCCCTTCAGCTTCTGCCAACACTAATATTTCATGGCTAACCGTAAGTCAAGATATATTTACTATGCCCTTGCTATGTGTCAGGCACTATGTGAGATGCTACAGATGAGACAAAAAAAGGAAAGTGTCTCTGCCCTCAAGGAGCTGCCATGTGGTTCAAGGAGCTCTCCCTTTTGCCATATTCTCTGCAGGGGATACTTACAGAACCATCTTGTCATGTTGAGGGGACCAGAGTCTTCACAGCAGCACTATGAGTAGGCTGATTTGGGTGGACTTATCCCTCCCTAGGAAAATCCCCATACCAGATCAGCAGAACCCCTGGGCAATCACTCAACATGCTAAAATCCGAGGCAGTAGTAGCACCTAAGGCATGGGTGTTCAGTGGCCTCAATCAACTGGCAGCATCCTTCACCTTTATCCTCTGAATCTCTTGAAAGGACTTTCTCTGCCTTTGGGAATGGAAGGAGAGGGGAGGCAATATGGATATGCCATGGATGAAGCCACACAGGAGGAAAGTTAAAAGGTGAATGGAGAGTCAGATAGCAAGAGCACTGTTGGTCCTTGGCGATTGGTCTTCCTTGCAGGGACACAGATTGAGCTGGAGAGTAAAAGAATCCAAAAAGCTGCAACCATGTCTGAAGGTCACCAAAAGCTCTTGGATTAGGGCCCCTTGAAAGTTAGACCTCTGATATTTCTCTCTTCTTGCTACTTAGGGGCAGCACAGGATTGTGTGCCTGACACTCCTAGGAATAGCAACACCACCCCACCCACAGACCACCAATCATTCCCTCCCATCAAAGCAATCATTGAAGGTTTCAGCCCCTTTGGGGAATGGACCCAACATTCTTGTCACCACCTAAGCTTGAGATTCAGAAATTGTAGCACCCCTACAGACTCCTGCTCAGCTTCCAGTCCAGTACCCAGTCATCACTCAAGGAATCAACCCTTGAGAGGATGTGCCCTGGCAAATACCTCTGTAGGTGCTGCAGCTTGAGCTCCCTTAGCAGCAAGAACTGGAATAGAAAGTCCTCACCACTAAAGTCCTGACACTGTCAAATCTTAACAATAGAAATTATTATGAGTTTCTCAGTAGATATGACTTTAAAGAAGTCATTGCCATCTACTTTCCCACACAACCTACTTTAAGGACCAGGAAACTTTCCATCTGAATTGAAGGTGAAACCTCTTCTGTTTCTTATCTTCCCCTATTAGAATGTGAGCTACTTGAGAGTAGTGAACATCTGGATTTTCTGTTTGAAGCAGCTGGGTAGCACAGAATGCTTGGTCTGGAGTCGAGAACACTCAGGCATAAATCTGGTCTTGGACTCTTACTTGCTATGTGGTGACCCTGGGCTAATAACAAGCTCAACTTCTCTCAGTTTCCTTAACTATAAAATGGGGACACTAATCCTAGGATTGTTGTGAAGAAAAAATAATATTTGTAAAGTGTTTAGCTGAGTGCCTGGCATATGGTAGGTGCTATCAACACACTAGGTACATCATTATTCTCTAGTAGTAGTAGCAGCAGCAACAGCAGCAGCAGCAGCAGGAAGGGTAGTAGTAGTGGTAGTAGTAATAGAGTAATAACCCCCAGACTTAGCACAGAGTTCTTCATATGAGTACTCAATTGATGACTCCCTATCTACCTGTTTATCCATCTATTATAAGATTATTTGTCTCCATCCTTGGTATTCCAGGATTTGTGAGGTTGGCTCCTATTCTTACTTATGATATGCTATATACATCTATATATCTATATGTGTGTGTACACACAGGTATATCAAATTACATATAGATATACATATATATACATATATATAATTCCTACTTATCATATTCCTCCTATTGCAGAGACTTTCCATTGCCTTCTGTAGCCACAACTACTGAGTCCTCCATGAAAGCCATGCTAAGTGTGTTGCCCTCTCCCTTCCGTATTCAAGAGAGAGGATAGAGCATAGAAAAGCCAAAAAAGCCCCAGGGGAAACATTCCACTTCATACCTTTGAAAGTACAGGGGAAGAGTGCGCTCATGTCCATTCTGATGCTCTCTTTGCCCATACTATTTCCACCCTCTTCAAAAAGAGATAGAGCTTCCTTGGGAGGCCTAAGCTCCGAATGGGCAGGTTCGTTCCTCATGCCAATCTTCCTGATAGATCAGTCCAGATTCCCCCTGGTTTCCCTGCCAGGTGACATGCCCAAATTACTCTCTTATGTTTGTCTGTCAATCCTTGGTGGTCCCATGAGACAGTGCTGTAGCTTGTGGAGGAATGCCACTCTAGCTCTTGGAAAGAATTCCCATCTGCTATCAGCCCCGAAGGAGAAAGGCTGCTTTAAAGTGAATCCACCAAGATCTAGAGAGAAGACCCTTTTACACGTTGCTGAAACCTGTTCTTAGGCATGAGCTAGGAAAGGTTACATTTGCTGCTTGAGTAGAATTTCTTAACTAAGAGGACATGAGCCAGGGCAGCCTATGGAGCTCTGACATGACAGCCGCTCTCATCTTTTGGAGATACATCTGCGTCTACCCAGCTCCATTTATAGCATATTTGAAAATCCTTACCAATCTTTGAAGCTTTTGAAAGTACATTTCTCCAGGGATCTGTCCTTTTTTAAAAAGCTACAAACGGTTTCTAACCAGTTTTATGTCTGTGGTGATCACTGCAGTGTCCTGTTTCCCATTTCAGCAGGAAGTCATCCAAAGGATTGTATCATCATCTTACTAATGCCTATAGAAATGGGGCGGGGAACCTAAGCCTTTTGTTTTCACAATAATGGCCTCCCCTTTCATAAGAGGCATAATTTTGATTTGAGAGGATCAGATGTTTCTGGAGCAGATGGCTCTCTTTTGAATATCTTTAGTTTACTGTGCATTCTTGCATTTCACAGAGCTATATGGACTTCCCTTTTGGAATATGCTGTCCCTGTGCCTGGGTGTCACTTGGCCCACTGAATGCAGCAAAGCTCAAGCTGTACACAGCTCTCATATATTCCTCATTCCAAACAACAGTTAAACTTAGAAATCAAAAATTCTGATCAGCCTTTCTGAAAGTCATTGAGGCCTTAGCCTGGCACTCGAAGTAGGGAAATCAGACAGGGAAACTCTAATGAGAACCAGTGTTCACAGCTTCCATTTTCCTTTGTGCTTCTTCTGTGGCCTTTTACCCTCCTGTGCCAAATGAAACCCTCACTTTCATGTCTCTTGTCCCTCCCTGCACCCAACAAGACTTCTTTTAAAGGCTAGGAAAAATAGTATTAAATTACAAACCACTTGTGGGTGTCTATCACCTTTGCCTATCAGATAGAATCCTGCAGGGTTATAATTCTGAAGAGCATAAGACAAAATGGTTTGCATGCTGGAATTAAAATCAGATAATATCATAATGCGGTTCTTGTATTTGCAAAGAGCTTATCATACCCAAGGTCCCAGAATAGTTCAGAACACCCCCCAAAATATGCAGCCATATTGTAATTCTTTTAATGCTGAAAAAGAAAAAAAAAGGTTTTTTTGCCTTTGGTGCACAAATGCTTGGGTCACGGTAAATCATCAGATATTCCACATAACCCACATGGGCTGAAGGATTAATTATCATGACCATCATTCTAGGTATAAAGCCAACTTTCTTATCTTTTTTTTAAAGAAGGAACATTGGCGGTTAAGTGGCGCAGTGAGTATAGCACCAGCCCTGGAATCAGGAGGACCTGACTTCAAATTTGACCTCAGACACTTGACACACTTACTTGCTGTGTGACCTTGGGCAAGTCACTTAACCCCAATTGCCCTGCCTTCCCCCCTCAAAAAATATTAAAAGGGGAAATGTTGAAATTTCCTCTTTGTGGAGGAAGGCCTTTGAGTGGTAGAGAAGTGTCTCTTCAACAAGTTCCTGGATTACTTCAGCACCTGTGGATAAAGCATTAGGTCTGGAGTCAGGAAGACCTGAGTTCAAATCAAGATCATATACTTACTAGCTATGTGACCTGGGCAAGTGACTCAACCTATTTTTCCTTCAGTTTCCTCCTGTAAAGTAGAGAAAATATTGCAACCTGCTTTGCAAGGTTGTTGTGAGGATCAGAAGAGGTATTTGTTAAGCACTACCTAAATGTTAGCAATCATCAACATCACCATCATCATCATCATCTTCGTCATCATTATCATCCTTACCCTTTTCAGGGCTGCTTATCTACTTTTGGTGTTTACCTGTCCCCCAGCTGTCATCTGTGACTCCAAAGTGGTAGTATGTGCAGTGGCCACACTCCCATAAATCCAACTTTGGCAGACAGGCCAAAGGGATTAAGGGATTATGGACAAGCCTGAAACCCCTTGATGAATTACAAAGATGTCTACTCCAAGCATGTGAAAACTTCTCCCAGTAGAATGGGAAGATGAGAACAGCTTGTTCCAACAGCCATGAAGGCAGTCAAAGCAGGTGCTGTGGAAGACTTAGAGGTTGATCAGATATAGAAGATGCCAAGGTCATCCATTGCATCCCAGGTTATTGGCAGTTATCTTGACTTTTGGCTTGCCCCTGAACTTCAATGATTCTGGAAGAGAGGCCAAAGACATTGCACATTTCTGCCTCACTTAAATACAATTCACATGCAAGTCCAGAAATCCACTGTGAAGTCTTTTGTCCTCTTTGAAAATGAAGGACAAATATAATTATTATGACCAAGTTCAAGATGTGGCACATCAAATATGCCCTATGCCCTATGCATATTGTCTCAATGAATAAAAGCCAAGCATATCACATTACAATGGCATTTTGATTTTATACACACTATCCTTCTGGGTCTAGGGGTTGCCTAATTTATCACTTGAAATAATTTCTGCAATGATATCAATTCAAAATAAACCTCACTCAAATGTTCTTATCTTTACAAATAGTGTACATTTGCTTCCTTGAGAAGATGCTAGTTGTCTCACAGGTAACAGAAGTATTATGAAGGACCATAATTGCAAAACTAACTTTTCCATGAATAACAGAGTAAGTGGGTGCCTAAAACTCACATAAATTGTCACTTTTCAAATTTCAGGATACCCCAGTTAGCAGCAATTAAAGCAAGCTTGAATTATAAGGAAGTATTTTCACAATTTTTCTAATCTTGGTAGCTCTAGACTTGGACACATTTTCCCAGACTCCCTGCATTGCTGTTTCATTGGTTCCCCCTTCTCTGTATGGAATGCCTTCTCACAGACATTACTGGCCACACAGATTGAATCAAGGATCCTCTGACATCATCAGTATCTGACTTCTCTAGGCCCCCAGATAACTTGGGGTACAAATATGTAGGGATACAGATGTGAACTTCTCTGAATCAGGGTGGACTTAGGAGACAACTTATGTGTTTGCCACATCCCCTCTGGAACCAGAGTTTTAAGAAACAGGACATAACATGATAAAACTCTCACCAAGACAACCTTTTAGTCCTGCCACTGTATATACTTCATCCCATTGGTGAAATATGAAAGAGGAAAGATTACTTCCCTGTTCACACTGGAGGTAACCCTGCGACTGAACAGTCCTGTTAAACTCTCCAAAGGCTGGCTAATCCTTTTGAATCTCCTACAATTCCTTATTCTCTGGTTCATGCCTTCAGCTTTGCCTTGATTTCCTAGGAACTCTAGGCCCTGTCGCTAGGAATTGGAAGTGACTTATCTAGGAATGATTACATTGAGGGAGAGAAAAAAATGACCTTGTTTGAAAGCACCAAATTCCTCAGCTGTAATTGCTTATCTTCTGCTTATCTCTTTTGGTTCCTTCTTCCCTGCCTGTCTTTGTAGCAGTGCATTAGACACTCTTTCTGGGTCCCAGATATTAACTGCTCATTCACAATGGACTCTGCCATAAGAGTCTGTCTTTTTCCCAGATACTGACACAGGTGTTTGGGATCTGGGCACCTGTTGTCTAGAGCCTGTAGTGCGTGTTATCCGAGGGGAAACATTTATGATTATCAACATGCTAATGGCATGATGTCACCTTTGAAAAGAACAAATTTCATATTGTACATGCATTTCATATTCTCAGACATTTTCATCATTAGTGGTAGCTTATACTCAATCATAATACTTTGCTCCACCTAACTCACAGGCTAAACATAGAACAGAATCACAAAGTACGTTAATACTCATTTGCTTCTGTGACAGGTGTTTACCAAATTGTATTGAAAGGAGAATCAGTTTGGCCTTCCCCTTTCAAAGCAGAGAGAAGCTGATGCCTTAGAAAAAGAAGGTGCCTCATAAGGCAGAGAAGATCAGAAGGCCTGCCTGCCTGCCCACAGAAGATGCTGTCTGTTTTACCTGGTAAAAGCTGCTGAGCAACTAGCAGATAGAGTTTGCCATTTGCTGGTTCTCATTTCTGCTTAACCTTTTTTTCTGCTCAATGTGGTTACTGTGCATCATAAATCTGAGCAAATTGGCCATGAGATCCAGTAAAATATTCTATTGTAGCAAACGAGAGACTTTTCCTTCTATTTTTTTCCACTTTAAGATTTTGTCTGCCCCACCTAAGGTCACTGGTCATATTTGTTGGCTCAAAAAAGGATTATCTATGACTTATCCTTGTCTCTTGAAGAATTTGGCCTTATTGTGCAACTATGCTATTGTATCTATGTGCATATGTGTATTTACATATATTTATGTGAACTATAGGCACAATATTCCACACACATATATTTGCGGTTCTGTTGTTAAGTCACCTTTTATTCATGTCCGACTCTTCATTACCCCATTTGTGGTTTTCTTGGTAAAGATATTGGAGTACTTTGCCAATTCTTTCTCTGGCTCATTTTATAGATGGGGAAACTGAGGTAAAAGGTGTTAAGTGATTTGCCTAGTGTGGTACAGCTAGTGTCAAATGTGTGAGACTGGATTTGAACCTCTATCCACTCCACATCCAACATATTAAGTTACATATACATATGTGTGGGTGTCTACAGCCCCAAATGCTGCCAACATATATAGCTTTATTAAGTTATATGTACATATGTGTGTATGTACACACATAAACACACACGCACATGCACACACAGACACACACACACACACACACATTAGAAGCAGGTTCTTGAGCCACAAACTTGTGAGACTCAGAAACCCTTTGAGAACTCTGACAGCTGTTTTTCTTAAAAGTAAAAAAAAAAAAAGAATATCCTCCTACATAATTCCAGTTCTCCATAGCAGCAAGTGTTGAATAAAATTATAATAAGGACCATCAAACTGAAGACTTGAAAGTGTTTGAGGATGATTTCTTCCTTCCTTCCTTTCTTTCTTTTAGATTCTGATGAAAACCAGCAGTTGATAACATTTACTAGGGAAATAACATTTAACCCATTGGCCAAATTACTCTTAAGAATGTTTAGAGGGTTAATCATTCTCAGTTATTTATAATAACATTCTAAAAAGAATGGGGCTTCAAAATGTGATCCAGTTCTTTCTTTTTTTAAGTCTCAACCAATTTTTCAAACTCTCATTTAATAATTGTGAAAAGGCTCCTTCTTCATTCAAAAAACAAGAAGACCCTAATCAAATTTTTAACTGAGAATATGCAAGATCTTAGTGATTTAGTTTAGGGAAATTTACCAGAGATGATATTCTAATTTTGGGAAATATATCAATGCTATCTACCAGAACAAAATAATCTAAAGAATTTTATTCTTCTTACAATATGACAATTTCCTACTTCAGCTAAGTTGGCAAGATTGTAGTTGCATGGAAGAAAAAAAATATTAAACAGACTTTCAACATCTAAATTTTACTTCCCCCCTCCCCAGGAAGAAAATGAGATTCTTCACATGCTTACCATGAAATACACTGTATAAAAGATTCTTCTTAGTTTTCATGTTCACAGTCCAGTGGCAAAAGAATATGGCTGAATTCATTTCCTACCTCTATCAGAGGTCTTTCAATACAACCTTAACACTGTCAATTTCTTCCTCTCTTTGCAAAGCCTGCAAAGGAGTGCTTTGCACTTCCTCACATTCTTTCATTAATTAGTTGTCTGATGGGCTATGGCCAGCTCCACAGCTCACTGAGCAGCCTAATATTAATATCTTGTATCTTTGTCACTTTACGTAAATGCCATAGACTTTCTCAGTGTATAAGCAAACAGCAGGCCAGGAATGAGAAATGGGGCTTTGGATTTTTTTTTAATATGATCTAGGAGAAGAACAGAAATAAAAGAGAAAGATGTGAAGTATATTCAGTTACTGACTGAGTAAATGAAAGAAATATTGTGATCTAGCAATTGGTACAACCATTCTGGAAACAACTTTAGAGATTATTTCAGCTCAGGCTGTTGTCAGGGAAGAAAATAGAAGTGATATCAGCTCATTGTAAGAAACACGTTTTGTTTGTGTTTACACAAAGAAGAGCTAGATGATAGACACAGGGAGAGGGGGTGGAGTGGGGACAGATACATAAAAGGATGATATTTGCTAGTCATCCACTTCCCTTCTTATCCTGTTAATTTAATGGAGCTCCAAAATGTCTGAATCCCTTTCTGAAACCTTAGCATTTTCGAGAAAACTCATCTGGTCATCTGCAAAAGAGATACATTATACTCCTTTTGCCAATCTTTCTGCTTTGGATTTTTTTTATTGTTTTATTTCAATTCCCATGATTTCTAGAACTATATCAGAAATAATGAGAAAAAAAAAAAAACATTGCTTGTTTTTCCAAATTTATTGGTGACGCTTCCAGTAATTCTTATGGCTATTCATTATAGATTTTGTTTTAAAAAAAAGGATCATCTAGTGTTTTATTTTTGTAAAGACTTTCCTTGGCATTTATTAATATAGTCATGTGATTAAGAATGTTTTGGATTTTGATAAAACTAATTATGTTGACTGTTTTCCAAAATTTGAATCATGATCTGTGGTATGAATCCAACTCTCCTATTTTTGAAAGATTTTGGGTGGGTGGGAGAAACCTGCTATAATCTTTCCCCCCATGATTTTGTATAAAAATTTTTAATGGAAATTAATTTTAATTATTGTGTTATTCTTTGTTTTTCTGTATTTTTGTTTATTTTTAATAAAATATATAAATCACAAAAGGAAATTAGTAGAATATTTTCTCCAAATATTGAGTGTCATTTGTTTAGAATAGTTTTAAACATTTTTTAAAGCTTGAGCAAATTATCATATTTAAACAAAAGCATCATTTTAAAAAAAAATCTTTCATAATTCCTTTAGCGCTAGTTTGAGGAGAATATTTTATTTAGTATCCCTATCTTGTGTTCTGCCAATTTCAGGAATTTGTATTTTGGTATATAATTTATTATTTCTCTTTAGTTTTAAATTTTGGTGGAATAGAAAATTATGTGCCAAACACTCCTGGGAATAGCAATGCCACCCACCCACAGACCACCAATACTTCTTTCACTTCAAAGCATTCATTGAGGGGATCATTCCCCTTTGGGGAATGGACCCAACAGTCTTCTCATCACCAATGCCAACTGCTAATTAATTATCATTAGAATGAAGATAAGCTCGAGATTCAGAAATTGAAAGAAGGAAAGAAAGAAAAAAAGAAAGAAAGAAAGAGAGAGAGAGAGAAAGAGAGAAAGAAAAGAAGGAAGGAAGGAAAAGTATGCTTCAGTTCATATTCAGAAGACATCAGTTTTGTTTTTTTTTTTCCTGGAAGTGGATACCATTTTTAATCATGCGTCCTTTGGGATTGCCTTGGATCATTGTATTGCTGAGACTAGCTAAGTCATTCACTATTCTTCATCCTATGATATTTCTATTACTATGTACAATGTTCTTCTGGTTCTCCTCACTTCACTCAGCATCACTTCATGTAAGTCTTTCCAAGGTTTTCTAAAATTATCCTACTTTTCATTTCTCATAAAATAATAATATTCCATTACAGCCATATATCCCAAATTATTCAGCCATTCCCCAACTAATGGGTATCCCCTTGATTTTCAATTCTTGGCCAGCAAAAAAAAAAAACAGCTTCTATAAATGTTTTCTTAGGTGTGGTTCCTGCCCCCACCTTTTCCAAAGCTCTTTGGGATGCAGACCTAGTAGTGATATTGCTGGATCAAAAGATATGCACCATTTTATAGCCCCTTTGGACATAGTTCCAAATTACTTTCCAGAATGATTGGATTAGTTCACAACTATACCAACAGTACATTACTGTCCCAGTTTTCCTACATTCCCACCAACATTTATCATTTTCACTTTTCTGTATTTTAGTCAATCTGATGGATGTGAGGTGGTACCTCAGTGTTATTTTAATGTATATTTTAGAGCATTTTAATATGACAATATATTATTTTGATTTCTTTGTCTGAAAAGTGCTTATTCATATCCTTTGACTATTTGGCAATTGGGGGTTGACTTATATTCTCATAAATTTGACTTAGTTCTCTATATGTTTGAGAAATAAAGTCATTTTCAGAAATAATCATAAAAATTTCCTCCAGTTTTCTCCTTTCCTTCTAATTTTGGTTGCATTGGTTTTGTTCATACAAAAAAAAAAAACATTTTTTTCTACCATTAGCTATTAGTTCTACTTCTTTCCAAAAGAATATAATAGTCAAAATTATTTTTTTTTTCCATTTCATATATGGAGTTGGTAAGGGAGCATCACCAATTCCCCTCTGATCTTCATTTCTTATACTTCTAGTCATGTACCATTCAGAATTAAACTATGTGATTCTGTTATTGGCTTCCCTCTACAAGGGTCATGTGTTTAGTATATTGAGTTCTGGTATTCTACCTTTACTTCTTTTGCTTGTACTTATGAACTTATCATCTTTGTATTGTAATGATTTAACTTTGTTCTTTTCTAACCCTATACATCTGTTTGTCTCTATATCTTGCTTTATCACTTTATGATACACTCCAAACATGGAGTAAGTTATTTCATTACTTATTCTTTCTCTGATAATCACGTTTACCTCTCTTGATTTTCTGTTGTTTGCAAGTAAAAAAAAATGTGTCCCTGTCTGCTTATTTTAAAGAAATGCCAAAAATCCTTGTCTTTCCTTGAATATCTTGTTTTCTACTGATAATTAGGATTGGTTTTGCCAGATATGTTGCAAGATTGAGTTGCAATTCCTTTGGAAAATATGTTATTTCATTCTCTTAATTTTGCTGTGAATACAGAATTTGCTTGTCAAATTTTAATTTCCCTTTTTCATATTTGAAAATTTTTTTTTCACCTTAGAACTTTTAAAATTTGTGGTTTGTCTTTGAAGATTTCAAATTTAACCACAACATTTCTTGGAGTTTGAAATTGGGAAAATCTCCCCAACTGTTATAAATCTATGTTATCTTTACTTTTGTTTTCTATATCCCGAAGTACTAAAATTTCTTTCTTTTGATATTTAATTATCATCTTTAGGTTTTTAAAAAAGTGCTTTGTTCATTATGCTCTTCTAGGAGATCTCTGATGTTTAATGTTGCCTCTCTTCATGTTGACTTTGAAAAATAAATTATTTAAAGAACTCATTTCTAAAATACATACAGTACTGAATCAAATTTATAAGAATATAAGCCATTCCCCAATTGATAAATAGTGAAAGGATTTAAACAGGAAGCTTTCAGATGAAGAAATTAAAGCTATCTATACTCATATGGGAAAAGAAGGCTCTAAATCAGTATTGATTAGAGGAATGTACATTAAAATGACTCTGAGGTAACACCTGACATCCATCAGACTGGCCAATATGACAGAAAAGGAAGTTGATAAATGTTGGAGAAGATGTGGGAAAATTAGAACACTAATGCATTGTTGGTGGAATAGTGAAGCAATCCAACCATTCTGGAGAGCAAATTGGAACTATTTCCAAAGGGGATATGAAACTTTGCATACCCTTGTTCCAGCAATACCCCTACTAGGTCTATATTATAAAGAGATCATAAAAAGGGAAAAGCATCCACATATCTAACGATATTTATAGCAGCTCTTTTGTGGTAGAAAAATTGGAAATTGAGTGGATGTCCCTCAATTGGGGAACAGCTGAACAAATTGTGGTACAGGAATGTAATAAAATAACACTGTGCTATAAGACATGATGAGCAGGCAGATTTCAGAAAAACCTGGAAAGACTTACACAAACTGATGCTGAGTGAAGTGAACAGAACCAGAACATTGTACACAGTAACAGCAACATTGTGCAATGAACATTTATGAATGACTCAGCTCTTTTAAGCAATACAATGACCCAAGGCAATTCAAAAAGACACATGATTGAAAAGGCTATCCACATCTAGAGAAAGATTTATGGAGTCTGAATGGAGATCAAAGCATACTATTTTCACTTTTTTTCTTTCTTCTGGTTTTACCCTTTTGTTCTGATTCTTCTTTCACAATGTGACTAACATGAAATATATACTTAACATGAGTGTACATGTATAATCCATACCAGATTGCTTGCTGCCTTGGAGAGGGGAGAGGAAAGGGAGAGAGGGAGAAAAATGCGGACCTCAAAATCCCACAAAAATAAATGTCGAAAACTGTGTTTACATGTAATTGGAAAGAATAAGATTCTATTAAATGTTAGAAAAATAATTTTGGTTTATAGTGATTTCAAGTGTGCTTTTAATATTGTTGATTTTTGCTTCCCTTCTGCCAGGTTGCACTCCATGTCAATATTTTTCCTTTCAAACTTTCATTTTTCCTTTCATTTCTGTATATAAACTCTGTTGATCTTTCTTACATATGCTTCATCTGAGAGTTCTGTTTTCTAATCATTATTCAGACTTACTTTCTTCTTTAATGTATTTATTTTCTGTAACATTGTGAGGTTTGTTATTGTTGTCCCATGTTCTCTTAATAAATGATAGGATTCTTGATTTCAATAAGAATTAATTTTCTTTCTCTTTTTTTCAAAAGTCTTTATTTATCTAAATTTATATTCTCTTTGAGGATTCACTACTCATCCTTTTTTTGTTTATTTTTAATTTATTCTGAAGATTCTCACAGTTGATTTATTTGTTTGTTTTTGGGACTTTGTTGACTTTTTTGTCTTGCAATCTTTTATATGAGGGCTTTTTCAATGTGTTTTTGCTGGTAATTTGCTTTCTGGCTCCCCCTTCTTTCTCAGTATAGAAAGCTGTAAAATAGGGTTACAAAACTTTCTCTGGGCCTATTATGGCATATGGCATCCCTCCCCTGTGTTCTTGTATTAAAAATACTCATGAAATGACTAGATTGTAACCTACGTCCTCAGGTTCTAGTTGAGTCAACTGGATTTTACTCCTCTATTTTGCCTTCCCAGAATAGCCCTACAGGTTGCCTTCCTGTCTAACTCCGCCCTTCTTTCATCTTTTGTCCTCCATCCTTGCAAAATTAACATCTGTCACTTTTTTGTGGACTAAAGGGAAGACATGAAGGGTGTATTGGTAGAGAATTTTTAGCCATTATGCTGACTCAGCTAGTACTGCAAGAATATGATTAGCCCCTCCTCACTTGTGCCTCAGCTATACTTCCCTGGGAATGTGAGGAGGTTGGATATTCCCTTATTGTCTCAAGAACATGGATGGGGATCCCAAGATTGGGTCCCATTTTTCCTGTAGATGCTTGTTGGAAGAAGAAAACACATATATTTTAGCTTCTCTTTGCAACTTCTTTCAGTTAGACCATATTGGCATTACAAGTTTCTGAAAAAGCAAAAATTCCTTTTGAAATATGAAGACTCAGAAGTCTGAGCTTTGCTTCCCTAAATCTAGTAATTCTCCTTTGGATTCTAGTGATGCTGAAACACTAGAACAGTTACCACTCTAGTTCTTGCCCAGTATGGGGGGAACATGTGACTGAATGCTCAGAACAATGGTTAATGGGAAATCTGTAATCCCATGTATTGAATTTATAATAGTAAAAATAACTTATTCACTCAAAGGTGTTCTTAAAACAACATTGCTGTTGCTGTATACAATGTTCCCTTGGTTCTGCTCATTTCATTTCCAAGCCTTTCCAAGATTGGAGACTATTATCAGGTCTTCTGCAGTTTAACGTATGGTTTCTGACTCTTTCAGACTCTATGATGACCCCAGATTCAAACTCTCCCAGACAAAAGTATTAGACTGAATTCTCCTTATGAGAGCAAAGCCATGGTGACAGAGGTGGGGACACAATAAATCCTGACTCTAAGGGGCTTTATCTTTCAATATTATGTTGAATATAGCAATGTATCAGAAATGACACAACCATCAGTATGTTATCCTTTACATTTTTAAAGTGATGTGTGTGTATACATGAGTGTGCAAAATGATGGGAATTGAACTGCACATGATATCAGGGCAAACTTTCCATGCTGATGTTCTTTAGCAGAATTTCTTCAGCTAGAAAATGAGGAATTTTGAATAAAATGTTACAAATCTAATATAGCAGCTCTATCTTATTGATCAAAAATTAAGACACAGATATGTAAAAAGTCATACAAGAAGCTAGTGACAAAGCCAGAGCAGGAATCTGTATTTTAAAATATTTTCTTCCCTATCACACTATGACACATTTAGAACTCTTAAGAATTCCCTAGAAGACCCCAATCCAAAATGCTGCTCCATTTCCATTTTATCATCATAATATTACTAGAATTTTGGAGTTTTCTTACTCTGACATCCTAGGCCAAATGATAATTATCAAGGGATGGCCTTCGAACTCTTTGCAAATCTTCAGGGACACAATGATTGTCATTTACTCACTTAGATCCAGCCAATTCACAGCACACTGAGCCTTGTGAAATTCCTGTAGACTGAACTTTGGAGGTAGCTTTTTGTTT
Organism: Trichosurus vulpecula; assembly: GCF_011100635.1. Lineage (NCBI taxonomy): Eukaryota > Metazoa > Chordata > Mammalia > Diprotodontia > Phalangeridae > Trichosurus > Trichosurus vulpecula. The sequence goes on along the minus strand of NC_050577.1, from coordinate 3,891,526 downwards.
GTTGGATTCAAAACTGATTTATCCCTTTGAAGGTATATTCCCACAGATTAAAAAAGCTTTGAATTCCAGAAGTCAGAAAGAAAACCTGATAAGTGGGAGAATTCTAGTGTTTCACCTGCTTAGCTATTAAATAGTAGGTATAATTTAAAGACATAAGCTATTATGCATGTGGACCACTGTATACAACATCAGAGTTTCCTGAGACACTCCACAGTCTGCTGAACTGTTCCCTCCCCTTCTGAAATGTTTTATTCTGTCCTATAAGAAATAGCTCTTTGATAGAGGGAGTCTGGAAGGATACAGTGGGAAATGTTAAAAAATAGATATCAATAGCAATTTACTAAAATAAAATGTAAATGGAAAAAGGAAATTTGCTTCCATTGAAAGTGACGAGTTCCTTCTCAAGTAGAGACAGAATGAGAAGGTGCTGGATATGATGGAGAGAAGTATAGGCTTGTAGAAAGCCTCTTTTGGAGAACTAGGATCTGTTTAAACACTGGGCTGACATTCATTACATCTTCCCATGAGTTTTGAATTGGTCCCACTAAGTCACTATTCTGAAAGCTTTTCATTGCATGTACTTTGGAGATTATACACATTTAACGTAACAACTTCTATTCAAACTCTAGTTCTCATGTTATTATGGCTAATTTTCCCCCCAAAGGAAATGGAGCCAAGCACTTTCTTTGTGATTTTGCTCTGGCCCCAGTACAGTTGACTTGTTTAATTTATAAGGATATTCATAATGAATTTGTTTTCTTGTCATTTTTTAGTTTATGAACAGTAGCAAGCAAATTCTGGACACCAGGTTCCACATATCTACGGAATTTTTAAAAAAAAAAAAAAATATATATATATATATATATATATATATATATATGTATATACAAGTATATATATATATAATGTATATACAAGTATATATATAATATATATACATCTATATGTATATATATATATATATATATATATTTAACATTTTCATTTGAAGTTTTGAGTTCCAAATTCTATCTCTCCCTCCCTCACCCCTCCCTTAGACAGTTAGCAATCAGATATAGGTTATACATGTGCAATTATGTAAAATATTTCTGTGTTAGTCATTTTGTACAAGAAGACTTGAATAAAAGAAAAAGAAAGACAGAAAGAAAATGAAAAATATCCTGCTTCAGTGTTTATTCAATCAGTATCAGTTCTTTCTCTAGGGGAGGATAGCATGCTTCATCATGAGTCCTTTGGGATTGTCTTAGGTCATTGTCTTGCTGATGATAGCTAAGTCATTCAGAGTTGGTCATTGTACAATGTTGTTTTTTAGTGTGCACAACCTTCTCCTGGTTCGGTTCACTTCATTATGCATCAATTTAAGTTTTTGAGGTTTTTCTGAAATGATCCTGCTTGTCATTTTTATAGCACAGAAATATTCCATTATGATCATATACAACAGATTGCTCCACTGTTCCCCAATTGATGGGCATCTTTTTGATTTCCAATTCTTTGCCAGCACAAAAATAGAGCTGCTAAAAATATTTTAGTACAAATAGGTCCTTTCATCTGTTTTGGATGTTTTGGATTTAGAGACCTAGTAGTGGCATTGCTGGATCAAACAGTAAGCACGGTTTTATAGCCCTTTGGGTATAGTTCCAAATTGATCTCCAGGATGGTTGGATTCATTCACAACCTCACCAACAGTGCGTTAGTGTCCCAGTTTTCTCACATCCCCTCCAACATGCAACATTTTCCCTTTTTGTCATATTAGCCAATCTGCTTTGTGAGGTGATACTGCAGAGTTGATTTAATTTGCATTTTTCTGATGGATAGTGATTTAGAGCATTTTTTTCATGGCTATAGATAGCTTTAATTTCTTTGCCTGAAGTGCTATTTTTCTTATTACAGTCTCTGACATGTGGCACTGTTTCTAGCATTTCTTTGCTATAGTCTGTATCAATCAGTAAAACACATTCCTTAAGGACAGGCTTTGTGTAACTTCTAGTGGCAATGTCATAGTATTGTATTGATCTCACAAATCCCTGTTTCTTTAAACAAATCCTCATGATTCAGCCATTTATTCAAATCTTCTTTGACATAACATTGACTGAATTCTTCTGGATGTGTCATCCATGAGGCCTACCTACTCTGCTCTGAGATAAAATAAGATACCAAACAGGAAGTTTTTCCCTAATCTTGAAGCACCAGGTGAATGTTGTTGTGTTACTGGTATATGATTACTTGAAATATAGCTCTAGAAAGCCAAGCTTTGATAAAGACCATTGGGACTCAAATGGAGATCCTTGATTATGCCTTTAAATTCAAATCATTCTGGTTCTCACTAACTGGCCAATAATAGATTTCAGCCCAGTCTTCAGTTTTTCATTGTTTGGGTTTTGCTGGGTCAGAGTGAGTGGTATTATGATAATGAGATAATGTCTTTCCTTTTACTTTTTTTTCTGTTACCCCTGGTCTGGAATGAGAATTACATCTTCTCCTTCTTATCAAATTAAGGGCTAGACTGTTGTTTAGTCCTTTCAGTCATGTACTACCCTTTGTGACCGACCCCATTTGAGATTTTCTATGCAGAAATACTGGAGTGGTTTGCCATTTTCTTCTAAGGTTCATTTTGCAGATGACTAAACCAAGTCAAACATAGTTAAGAGGCTTGCCCAGGGTCACACAGCTAATAAGTGTCTTAGGCCACACCACTAATATGCTAGTTCATCTAGAATTTGAAGATGAATCTTCCTTGATTCCAAGACCAATACACTATTCACTGTGATACTTAGCTGTGTTTAAGGACTAGGTGCACATAGATAATCTCAATATCTTCCCTTGATTACAGAAAATTGAATTTGAAGAGTGGGAAAGAAAAGGTAAGGTGGGTAGGCAAGCTGGGTGATTTTTTTTTTTTTACCCAAGCTAAAATCACTGTTTTACTTATGTGTATCTCTCATCAGCTTAGCCTGTTTTTTTGGTGCTTAAACATGACCTTTATTTGTAATTTTAATCTTATTTTTTTTTAATTTTCACCTTAGTCATGTTGTATAGAAGAATTATAATGAATGGGAGAAAGTATGAGAAAGAAAAAGAAAAAAAAAAAAACAAAGAAAACAAGAAAATAGTCTGCTCCACTCTGCATTCAGACTCCATAGTTCTTTCTCTGGATGTGGAAGGCATTTTCTATCATGAGCCCTTTGGAATTGTTTTAGGTCTTTGCATTACTGAGAAGTGCTAAGTCTTTCAAAACCAGTCATCATAGACAGTGGCTGGTACTGTGTACAATGTTCTCCTGGTTACTCTCACTTCATTAAGTGTCAGTTCATATAAATCTTTCCAGGCTTTTCTGAAGTCTGTCCATTCATCATTTCTTATAGCACAATAGTATTCTATTACATTCTTATACCGCAACTTATTTAGCCATTCTCCAATTGATGGGCATCCCTTCAAATTCCAGTTCTTGGCCTCTACAAAGAGAGCTGCTATAAATATTTTTTATATATGTAGGTGCTTTTCCCATTGTTTTGATCTCTTTGGGATACAGCCCTGGGAGAGTGTGTCGGTAAGCAAAATGGCCTTTGTTTTCTTTGAGTAACTCAGTTTATTTCATTAAGCCTTACTAGGTGCTGGGCCCTTGGGGCCCAAGGTAGGGCTAACTCCAGGGAGGGCCTAGTTTACATGTCTGGGACAGCAGAGGCTTTTAGACCACGTAGGTTTAAGTCTGCCTCTTTGTGACGATTCATGTGGCTGGCTAAGGGGAGGTGTTAACTCCAGAGCCATGCCCTATTGGGTGTTAACCTAATCTACATGGATGTGAACCTCCCAGGGTCCTAAGGGGAGGAGCCAACTCAAGAACCAATTGGCTCTGGTCATTCAGACGACGCTTGATGATGTCAAAAACCCTATAAGAGGAGAGAAGACAGCTTGAAGATCCCTTTTCGGTTGGAGCAGCAGTGGTGTTGAGCATGACTCTGGGTCAGCCCTTGTTCTGAGCTCCCAGGCTGAACCTAGATGTTGATAACTATGAATTGTATTGGGTCTGTCTGTTGATATTTGTAATTTGTTTGTATTTTATTCTGAAGTTTAGGATGCTGACTTTTTCCCCTGAACTAAATGAATGTTCTGAAGCTCAGGGTGCTGGTCTCTTCCCCTGAAGTAAGTTTGTAATTTGTTCATATTTGTTCTGAAGTTCAGGGTGCTGGCTTTTTCCCCTGAACTAACTGAATGCTGTCTGTATGCTGGATTAGAGTAAGCTTGTCAACCCCTTCACCTTGCTTTCCTTGGTTAAGCAGATCAAAAGAACCTGTGCTGTCCCGGCATGCCGGCAGCTTTCTGGGTGCTGGCTGTGCATGGATCTTACACCCCCACAGAAGCTGCTAGCCAGATTGTTAAAACAGAGTGGCATTGCTGAGTCAAAGGGTATGCACATTTTATAGCCCTTTGGGCATAGTTTCAAATTGCTCTCCAGAATGGTTGGATCAGCTCACAGCTCCACCAACAATGAATTAGTATTCCAACTTTCCCACATCTTCTCCAACATTTATAATTTTCCTGGTTTGTCATGTTAGCCAATCTAATAGGGGTGATGTGGTACCTCAGTGTTGTTTTGATTTACATCTCTCTCTAATCAATAGTGATTTAGAGAATTTTTTTTCATATAACTATAGATAGCTTTAATTTCTTCCTCTGAAAACTGCCTGTTCATATCCTTTGACCATTTATCAATTGGGGAATGACTTGTTTTCTTGTAAATTTGACTCAGTTCTCTTTATATTTTAGGAATCAGGCCTTTATCAGAGACACTAGCTATAAAGGTTGTTTCTCAGTTTTCCACTTCCCTCCTAATCTTGGTTTCATTGGTTTTGTTTGTATAAAACCTTTTCAATTTAATGTAATTGAAATTATCCATTTTGCATTTCACAATGTTCTTTATCTCTTGTTTGGTCATATGTTCCTCTGCTATCCATAAATCTGACAGATTAAGTATTCCTTGCTTCCCTAATTTGTTTATAGTATCAGCCTTCATATCTAAATCATGTACCCATTTGGACTTTATTTTGGTATATGATGTCAGATGTTGGTCTATGCCCAGTTTCTGCCATACTATTTTCCTTTTTTCCTAGCAGTTTTTCTCAAATAGTGAGTTCTTATCCAAGAAGCTGGAGTCTTTGGGTTTATCCACTAATCTACCCTTCTATTTCTTAGCCAGTACCAAGTGGTTTTGATGATTGCTGCTTTATAACACAATTTAAGATCTGGCCTGGCTAGGCCACCTTTTCTAGCATTTCTTTTCATTAATTCCCTTGACATTCTGAATATTTTGTTCTTCCAGATTAATTTTGATATTATTTTGTCTAGCTGTATAAAGTAATTTTTGCTAGTTTGATTGATGTGGCACTGAATAAGTAAATTAATTTAGGTATAATCTCAATCTTCTTAAAGAAGTGAAGTCACTTAGCTTAGGGCAGACCAGGAAAGTAGCAGTGGTAAAAGACATTTTGGGAGAAGCTTAGTTGCAAAATGTTGTAAACACAAATAATTATAATGATCAAGTGCAGAGTTAATAGAGGAAGGGGCAATAGACAGAAAATAATTATATGAATTAAAACACAGATATAGTTATGACCTTTAATATAAAAGAGTGAAACTTCAAACCATAGGAAAAGAGTATGGCAGACGAGCTCACCAACTCCAACCATATGTGGCCAGAGGACCGATAGACCAGGGACATCAGCTGGTGAATCACCTTTGAAAAGGAAAATTCTAATACATGGAAACCATTTGATAAAATTTGATTTCTTTGGTTAAAATTTCATTCCCCAGTTTTAGATCTTCAATAGCAATTGTGCCTTCAGCTGTTATCTATCGGTGGGAAGAAATTTGAACCTTTGCTAACTTTTGGTAGAACAGACCATCAGCACATGTAATAATGGGCTTGGTAATATTCACATGCCTTTCTTTCTGACTTTAGTGAGAAAGGCTCAAGGCTTGTGTTCATCATATATACAGTGAATCATCTGCTACAGAAATGGCAAGCACCTAAAGTAGTGATATGGACCCCATGACAATGAACATAATCAAGTCAGAAGGGCAAGAACTTTCATATTTCCAGAAGACAGACTGTTCGTTAAGCCAGAGAGAAGAAATAGGGCAGTGGGTGGAACCTAGACCAGCTGGACATTTTTGCCTATTTTGAATTTTTTCTCCAATGGGAGAAAAAAAACAAACAAAAAAACAGTTCATGGGGTAAAGTGATAAAACGTATTTTAGGTAAGAAAATAATTGCCCTCCCCCTGCCTTGTTAAGCAGTGATTCCTTTTTACGAAGGCCGTTTTATCCTGTTAGTTATTGTTAGTGTGTGTGTCTCATTAGGTAGCTCACACTGGATATAGGGAGATAATTTCCCAAAGAAAACAAATGAGCAGCAAAATAGTCTAAAGAGCTTCCCTGGGTAGGCCCAGTGAGAAGTGTCTGCCCTGCTTTCTGAATGACTATTTGACCTCCAGAGGTATGGAATTCTCTGAGAGGTATGGATAAAAAAGTGCAGAAGCCTCCATGGTGACTCAGGCTGTGCTCTTCTGAGGAGAAGTAAATAGCTGTTTGTCATCCTTCCACAAAGCTCCAAGGCAGAACTACTCATTGCTGATCCGAGAGCATTACTTCTACACCAAGTTCCTGAGTGCTTGTGCTGCAGCTGAATCTCATCACTTCTCCCTTGGTGGCAGGGCAAAGTAGAGCCTGTTGACAACATACTTAAACCATTCTGGCCATAAAGGAGACATATTAGTCAAAAAGAAATCCTTCAAGGACTTTCTTGGCTAGTTGGAGACCTTTCACTATGGCAGTCCAAGGCAGCATCACCAAGGGATTCATATACTTGCTTAGATGGAATGCTAGGGCTGGTGCTGAGGGTTTCTTTTGTATCATTAAATCACACCTCCTTAATCCTTTTGAATAATAAATAATTTGTTTTAAGATGACTAAAAAAACATTGTCCATGGGATTAGTCTGACCACTACAACATATGTGTGTGTGTGTGTGTCTGTGTACATGTGTATCATCAAGAACTTGTAGTTCATAGTCAATAATAATCCACATCTCATATTGAGAATCTTATGACTTTTCAAAACCATAAAAAGTTGATAACTTATACTTTCAGTAGGGAATTGGGAGTCCCGGGTTTTTAGAAGACTTCCTGGAGATCATCAAGGAGAAATGCTTCAGATGGTCATTCTAGGCTATGTTAAGAGTTGTGGAGCATTAGCCATTCCTCTTCTCAGAATGTCAGAAGGCTCTGTTGGTCCCTTTCATCCCCCATCTCATTTTACAACAGACACATTTTAATTCCAACAGTTATAAATCTCTCATAGGTGAAGGAAATCACCAAGGCCAGCTTGTCCAAGCAGAATCTGACCAAAAATGCTTTCTCTGAACACCTAGCAACATTGGCCCCACAAGTGCTTGAAGACAGATAAAATGTTCTCTTTTCCATACTCACCAGCTTATTTCCTTCAACCAATGCTCACAGAGTCTCACACCAGAGCACGCCTAAGGTGACATTCTTTCATTTCTAAAATTAGCTAAAAAAAAACATATGGTGCAGGATTGTAGTTTATTTCCTACATCTCATGTTTGCTACCTGAGCAATCTTAGAAGTCTGTTACCTTCTCTGGGTTTCATCCTCTTCTTGTTATCTGATAAGATTATAATTTTGACTCCTGCATACAAGGAGAAGTCTTTAGCCTGGCTGTTAGGATTCCTGGAAGGTAGAGAACCAGACAGGCAGAATTTTTCACTTCACCCTTGGAAGCATGAGGCTCTTACCAGCTCTCAGCTTCCCAGCTTGGCATGGCTCTGGGACCAGAAGTAAAAGAGAAGGGTCACCGAGTCTGGTATTTTTTTTAACTGTGTGTTGTAATAGTGGTGGGGATGGGTGGTTGTGGCAACAGCAGGGGAAGAATATGCACATCAAGTGAGTGAGGAACTGAGGACACCTGAGAATGGATGGCTGGATGTTGAGATGTAGGATTCTCTGGGGCCAGTGGCTGAGGCCCTGGTGCAGTCACCTGTGGGCCCTCTTCTAAGCTCTTTCATAACCAATATTTTAGTCACTGCTGGAGTACCTCCACTTTTATCAGGTCAATCTGAAATGGTGGTTGTTGACTTTCCATTTGTGACAATATGGAAAAGGCCATCATGTATGCTTACCCCTTACCTCTCACTCTTCTCTGTCTGAATAGGGAGAATCTGATTCCAAAATGTCTTCTTCAAAGTTATTTATGATTTTGCTGTTTAACTGGGGGAGGACTTTATTTGGCTGGCTAAATAAATCAAATAGGGCTAACAGTTTTTAATCTTTTCTTTCCTTAGTTGGAATGGGGGAGGGTAGATGGGGCTGCAGCAAGAGAGAAAGGGGCTTGGCCCTTGGTCTACAAAAATGCAGAAAGCACCAGGGTCTGAGGTTTGAACCCCAAAATGTGAGGTATTCTCCTTAGTGGGATGAATCGAACTGAGAGAAAATCCTATGGGCTTATTTTATTGATTTTGTGGAAAGCAGAACAAAAAAAAAAGAAAACAAAACTTCCATAAGGACTGAACTAAACTGGTTGCAGGCTTTCATTGTGCCTTTCAATCATAATTCTATTGTGCTATCTTCTGAACGATAGAGCTATGACATCATTTACTTTCACTTATTCATCTTTCCCCCACCTTTCACTTATTTGGAAAAAAAAATCTCTTCTCTGGAATTGAGTTGAGAATGGTATCAGTGTAGTAGATGGGAAGAGCAAAAGTTTGCCATTCTTTACTTGGCTGCCAATGGCCATTTTCCAAAGATATCATCCACAGGAACAGGGAAGTACTTCCTTTTAGCTTCACTTTTTACATCAGGCCTATTTCTTAGTAGGCAAAAAGGTTATATGACAAACAAAGGGGCTGGGCTAAAATACTCCTTAGCTTTCCTCAGGTCTAATTCTAATGTTTCATCATCCTACAATGTCTTCAGTAAATACAAAGGAACATTCTTTGAACATTTCTTTCAAATTGTCTTTCAGTTTTTATTAGTGCAAATGACAAGGCAAACTATCATTGATCATGGAACAATAAGATTATGTTTCCCGGAATCACTCAGTCCTCTTCCACTGGTCCTTCTTTGGAAAGAGAAGGCTGAGCCTGTCATGAGCTTGATTATTGGGCTAGGGCCACATTTACATGATTGACTGTCCCAGCCAGCTGGAGTTAATGGGGTAAGACTGTCCACACACTCCTTTCCACTGGGCCCACTCTGTGTGGCCCTCCTCTCCAATAAGGAAATGGTGCTTTCCAATGATACAGTGCATGACAGAACTTTAACACTGCCAAGGGACTGTGTGACTGCTTAATGAGCCAGTTCATTCTTTTAATGTGTTCCTTCTCTTGGCTATCTGTGTTGCTAGGTCAGTGGGCAAGTTGGTACAGGAAGGATCAAGGCATGTGCGCGCACACACACACACACACACACACACACACACACAGAGAGACACACACAAACACACACACACACGTAGATGCTAAAAAGCCCATTTTTCCTTTCTCTATTTGTTGTACCACTGAGCTACATCCCATATAGAGTCTGAAGAGACAATGGTACATTTTATGGCCATGCATGTGGTGCTCGATGTAACTGTGGCCCCAGGCAGGAGGCTGGTTTACCAATTATTTCCCTTTGGACCAAATCAAACACCACCACTATTTATTCATTATAGTGTTCTCTAAACTGAGACTCTTCTCCTAATGTGGGATTCTGCTGAGTGCTAGGCATAGAAAAATATTCCATTTCATCTTTCTCTTCTTATATATCAAAAAATGCTGAATAAGAAGTAGAACACAAGGTTGAGATTTTAGGCACCATCAGCCTTCAAAACAAAGCTAAGAGATGACCAAAAATACAAGAGTCATTCACATCAGAGATCAATTTCAATTTTTTTCCATTTTTAGGGGCTTGGATCTTTTCTCCTTTCCTTTGAATTTATGGAATCTCAGATTATAATGAGACCTCAGTGATCATCTAGTCAAGTGTGCCCCAAAACAAGAATTTCCTTTGTGCCAGATGTCAAAAGAATCTATCCTTCCTTTCCCTGAATACCCTCAATGATGGGGAGCCTTTTATCTTCTAAGACATCCCATTAGACTTTTTGATAACTCTCACTGTTAAACAGTATTTCCCTACAGAAGAATTTATCTATTTCTTATTTAGAATGCAGTCCTTGTAAGATATTTTGAACAAGTAAACAATAAATTCAGAAGGAAAGAAGAAAGGAAGGAAAGAAGGAAGGGATGGAAGAAGGAGAGAGAGAAAGAAAAGAAAGAGAGGTAGGAAGGACAGCAAAGCAATGCCAAGAGAGAGCATTACCTTTTTAAAAGAAAAGAAAGAATATGTATCTCCTACTAGGTAGCTTTCTAGTGATGATTCTAGTTTAATTTGTCCAGTCCACTTTTTGGCCAACAAACTGGCAGTTCAGCCCCAGACACATCTCAGAAGTGGTTCCAGCTTGGTGTGATCTGGCAGTGTCTGAATTCTAATGTGAGAGTGTGAAAGAGCTTCAATTCTTCTTCCCTCCATGAGGAAGCCTCAGGGGAAGATGGGATGCAAATGGGCTGGCAGAACTGATAACAGCTGTGGTCCTTATTCATGGTTACTTCATTTCTGTCTCATTGGAGATTTATAGGAACTGCAACCATACATTAAGCTTTTAACTGAGCTCCTGCACTAGGGTGTTCCCATTCCTGGAGTTAAGCAGGGATGATAGGAAAAGGGGAGAGCAACATGGTTGAAAGCAGCATGGCCTTTCCTTCACTTCCTTCTTTCCCCTTTATTTCTTTCCCTCAGCCCTGACTCAGTAACATCTGGGGCAGGGTATGATTAGAGATTATTAAGATTCAAAATTAGGGTGATGATGCTTGAAGCCATGATGATAGTTCCATTCAGGAAACTGCTGTGCTCTAAGAAACAAATGGTGAGAGATGGTTTGACAGCACTTGAAGATTTGAAGAACATTGTCCTCACCACAATCCAGAATTTAATTCATCCAAGCTTTTTTAGTCTGTTTACTAGATGAAGAAAATCAGAGACAAAGAAATGAATTGCTTATCCCCAGGTCATTCAAAAGTGACAGAGGGAAGATGAGAATCTCCATCTCCTGACTGACCAGACAGTAATATTTCTATTACATTTTCCTTTCTCTAGTTTTTCTTTCAATTGTTCTATTTGGAACTAGCTCTTTAAATAATTATCAATAGTTGTTATTTACACTTTTGTACATATAGATCCCCCCCTCCCTTTTCTTGATTTTATTTTGGGAATAGGCTGATCTGTGGTATAGCAATATCCACCACCAGGTACACTTTAGTATTTAGGGGGCATAGTTGCAAATAACTTTGTAGAATGGCTGGATTGATTTACAACTCTATTATGAGTATAGTAGAGTATTTAAATTTGCAAAGCTCCTCCAACATTGGTAATTTTCATTTTTTTCATCTTTGCCACTCTAACTTACATAAAGCAAAACCTGAAAGTTGCATTATTCTGCATGTCTCTAATTGTTAGAGATTTATATCATATTTTTTCTCAAATTGGGGAAAAATATGGTTAAAGGTAGTTTGGAATTGATATGGTGGGCTTTATTCCCTTGAAAGTTATGTGTTGATATCTTTTAACTATTTATCTATTGGTCATGAGATTTTAGTCTCTTAAAATTTTATCTATACTTTAGATAACTTGTATATGAAGCCTTTACCGAACAATGTTGCTGTGAGGATGTTTTCCCCGTTTATGTATTTCCATTCAATTTTTATGATATTAGATTTCTTTGGGCAAAAACGGTTTTTTGTTATTTTACATAATCAAAATTGTCCATTTTATAGTGATTCTATTATGTTTTAGTCATGAACTCCATAGATCCAAAAGATAGTAGCTCTCTTGTTCCTTCAGTTTATGATATAACAACTTATATCTAGGCTATATATCCATTTGGGGTTATCTTGGTGTATGGTGTGCAAAATTGGTCTAAGCCTAATTTCTTCAGTTTTTTCAGTTTTTCCGAAAGGTTTTATTAAATAGTGAGTTTTTACCCCAGAGTAATTTAGGGATTTATTGTTTTTAACTACAGTTAGTTTCTTTGGTTCTTTGTGGTTTATTTCACTGAAGGATTTCCCTCTTATTTAACCAGTACCGTGTAATTTTAGTGATTTCTGCTATATAGGGTAGTTGGAGATCTAATATTACCGGACTGCATTTCTTAACACTTTTCATTATCATATGTGAAACTCTTGAGCTTTTGTTCCTCCACATAAATTTCATCATTATTTTTCCCAGGCCTATAAGATATTCTTTTAAGATTTTGATCAGTAAAGCACAGAATAGGTAAATTTATTTAGGATATTAATATCATTGCAGAAATTACATTGCCTCAATCTACCCAAGAGTAATTGATATTTCTCCAATTATTTGTCTGTCTTCACTTCTTCAATATTATTTAAAAGTCAATTCATATAGTCACTCCCTGTGTACATCTTGGCAAATACACTTTTAAATATATTACAGCTTCTGTAGTTATTTTGAAGGTAATTTCTCTTTCTAGCTCTTTCCGGTGTGTCCATTTACACATAAAGACATATGTGTGTATACACATATGCATACATATATCTTTCTAGTTGAATGTTATATAATGGTAGTGATTATGAACATCCTTGTTCTATAACTAATCTTATTGAAGAGGCCCGTAATTTTTCTCTATCATATATTGTGTTTGATCAATATATGTGTGTGTATAAAGCACAAATAGCAAAAAAGTCAAGCATGCAATATAACAAATATATACACGTACACATACATGTGTGTATACATATATGTATATGTATTATTATGCACATATACATATGTGATATCTTACTATACACACACAAATCCTAAATTTAAGGGGGCGGTATTTTCCTGCAATTTTAAGTTGATTCTTGGGTTCTCCAAATATAACAGTATGATATGTGAGGGAAAATAATTTTGTTTCCAGTTTGTCTATACTTATTCTGTCAATGACTTGTGTGTGTATGTGTATGTGTGCGTGTGTGATTTCTATAGCAAGCATTTGAAGTAGTATGTTATATAGTGGTGGTGATCATAGGCTTTCTTGCTTTATGCCTAAACTTGTTGAAAAGTTCCACACTTTTTCTTCATCACATATCATATTTGATCATGGATTTAGATAACTTTTTATTATGTTAAGGAAAAGCCATTTTATGCCCATTATTTCTGGAATTTTTAATAGCACTCCATTGTGCTCTCTCCAGAAATCTCTTGGCCTAAACTGTCCTATTTGAGAAAGAAAGTGTATTCCATAAATCAGAGGAAGAGAAATATCATTCATTGTGAACTTCAGTCTTTTACTTTCCCATTCCTTTTATCTTCTGGCTCTCCATGTAACTCGATTCCCTCCTACTGGTGACATCTTTCCTTCCTGGTGAACCTTCCCAGCACTGGCTTCCATTTCATCCAGTCCTAATCACTCTGCTTAATTACACTCTTGTATCTTCAGCTACCTGTTAGACGTCTTGAATTGGGTGTAGTATAGGCATCTCAAACTCCAAATTTCCAAAACTGAACTCATTATCTACCCCCCTCACCAAAAAAAAAACCTCTCAAATTTCTAACTTACCTCTGACTGATGATGGTACCACCAAAGTCACAGTTTCTTGGGCTCACAACTTAAGTGTCATCCATGAAGCCTCCCTCACCCTCTCAACCCTAACCCCTACCCAATCGCTAGGGCCAGTTCATTTTTCCATCGTTGACATGTCCCACATATACCTGTGCCTCCATACTCTCCTCTGACATTGCCACCACACCTGTACATGCCCCCATCACTTTATTCCTGGACTACTAAAATTGTGTGTTTTTGTCCCAAATGCCTGCCAAAAATATCACTCAATTCCCATCAATCTTCCACACATGGTCAAAGTAATTTTCCTAAAATGTGGTCTAACCATGTCCCCCTATCTCTCTCTCTCTCTCTCTCTCATCTCTCTCTCCTCTCTCTCTCTCTCTCACACACACACACACACACTCAGGAAACTCCAGTAGCTCACCAACACCTCCAAAATGAAATATAAAATCTTCTTTTTGGTGTTCAAAGTGCTTCATAATCTTCCTGTTTATAATTTAACTCTTTCTCTCTGCCTGGTTCATGTATCAGGACATGTAGCATACTAGAAATGTGCCTGACAAGAGAATTTATCTCAGGGGCAGAGCCAAGATGGTGGCTGGAAAGGAGGGACTAGTGTGAGCTCTCCACCAAGTCACTCTAAAAACCTATAAAAATGGTTCTGAACCAATTCTAGAACTGCACAATGCAAAAAATAGTGGAGGGAAGCAGGACTCTAGTCCAGGACAGCCTGGATGGTCTTTGGGTAAGGTCTATCCTGTACGGAGCTGGGAGGGGAGCAGAGCAGATCAGAGCCCAGCGTGGGCGGAGCAAGCCAACCAGACCAGGAGCCAGGGGGGACCATGTCCTAGCGCCCTGAAACAGTGAGCTGCAGCAGTTACCAGACTTCTCAACCCACAAACACCAAAGACAACAGAGATGGTTAGTGGGAAAAGCTGCTAGGGGCAGAGTTTGAAAAGGAGTTCACAATTCGGGCACCACCCTGGAGGCAGTGGGGGTGATGCAGCTACAGAACTACAGCTGCAGTTGCTTCTGGCCCCAGGCCCACCTGGTGGGAGGAATTAAGCGGTGGATCAGAGCAGGAGTGAAGGGCTTGCTGAAGATGTAAGTCCAGTCCGGGTTGGGAATTCTTGGAGAAGGAGGAGTGCTGGTGTGGCAGAGCTGGTACATCCCCCCCAAGCTTGAAACATAGTTCTCATTACTCTACAAGCAATCATACCCCACTGAAAAACTCAAGGGTCAAGTTAGTTGGCTGGGAACACGGCCAGGCAATGAAAAAGCACCCAGATTCAGTCTCAGAGAAATGAGAAGGATGCAAGAAAACCATGAAAAACAAGTCAATGAATTGCTAAAGGAGACCCCAAAAATACTGAAAAATATACTGAAGAAAACAACACCTTAAAAAATAGACTAACTCGGGGGCGGAGCCAAGATGGCGGCTGGTAAGCACGGACTAGAGTGAGCTCCATACCCGAGTCCCTCCAAAAACCTATAAAAATGGCTCTGAACCAATTCTAGAAGGCAGAACCCACAGAACAGCAGAGGGAAGCAGGGCTGCAGCCCAGGACAGCCTGGATGGTCTCTGGGTGAGGTCTATTCCACACGGAGCTGGGAGCTGGGAGCTGGGAATGGAGTGGAGCAGAGCCCAGGCTGAGCGGCATGGACGATCCAGACCAGAAGCCGGGCGGAGGGGGCCCTAGTGCCCTGAATATGTGAGCTGCGGCAGTTACCAGACCCATCGACCCACAAACACCAAAGACTGCGGAGAAGGTTAGTGGGAAAAGCTGCAGGAGTGGAAGGAGTTCGCGGTTCGGCTTCCAGTCCCGGGGGCAGCGGAGGTGGGGCAGCTACAGCTGTTGTTACTTCCGGCTCCAGGCCCACCTGGTGGGAGGAATTAAGTGGCGGATCAGAGCAGGAGTGCAACAGCCTGCTGAAGATCTAAGTCCAGTCTGGACTGGGGGTCCTTGGGGAAGGAGGAGTGCGGCTCTGACAGAGCTGGCACCTCCCCCCCAAACGTAGTACATAGAACTCGTTAGTCTACAAGCAGTCATATCCCACTGGAAAACTCAAGGGTCAAGTTAGTTGGTTGGGAATATGGCCAGGCAGTGAAAACGCTCCCAGATTCAGTCTCAGACTTTGGATTCTTTCTTTAGTGACAAAGAAGACCAAAACATACAGCCTAAAGAAGACAACAAAGTCATAGAGCCTACAACCAAAGCCTCCAAGAAAAACATGAACTGGCCCCAGGCCATAGAAGAACTCAAAAAGGATTTGGAAAAGCAAGTTAGAGAAGTAGAGGAAAAATTGGGAAGAGAAATGAGAAGGATGCGAGAAAACCATGAAAAACAAGTCAATGACTTGCTAAAGGAGAACCAAAAAAATACTGAAAAATACACTGAAGAAAACAACACCTTAAAAAACAGACTAACTCAAATGGCAAAAGAGCTCCAAAAAGCCAATGAGGAGAAGAATGCCTTGAAAAGCAGAATTAGCCAAATGGAAAAGGAGGTCCAAAAGACCACTGAAGAAAATACTACTTTAAAAATTAGATTGGAGCAAGTGGAAGCTAGTGACTTTATGAGAAATCAGGATATTATAAAACAGAACCAGAGGAATGAAAAAATGGAAGACAATGTGAAATATCTCCTTGGAAAAACCACTGACCTGGAAAATAGATCCAGGAGAGATAATTTAAAAATTATTGGACTACCTGAAAGCCATGATCAAAAAAAGAGCCTAGATACCATCTTTCAGGAAATTATCAAGGAGAACTGCCCTGATATTCTAGAGACACAGGGCAAAATAGAAATTGAAAGAATCCATCGATCTCCTCCTCAAATAGATCCAAAAAAGAAATCTCCTAGGAATATTGTTGCCAAATTCCAGAGCTCCCAGATCAAGGAGAAAATACTGCAAGCAGCCAGAAAGAAACAATTTGAGTATTGTGGAAACCCAATCAGAATAACCCAAGATCTGGCAGCTTCTACATTAAGAGATCGAAGGGCTTGGAATGCGATATTCCGGAGGTCAATGGAGCTAGGATTAAAACCTAGAATCACCTACCCAGCAAAACTGAGTATAATGTTCCAAGGCAAAATATGGAGTTTCAATACAATAGAGGACTTTCAAGCTTTCTCAGTGAAAAGACCAGAATTGAATAGAAAATTTGACTTTCAAACAGAAGAATCAAGAGAAGCATGAAAAGGTAATCAAGAAACGGAAATTGCAAGGGACTTACTAAAGTTGAAATGTTTTGTTTACATTCCTACATGGAAAGATGATGAGTATGATTCATGAGACCTCAGTATTAGGGTATTTGAAGGGAATATGCATATGTGTATATATATATATATGTTTATGTATATATATGTGAATGTGTATGTATGTATGTATCTATGTGTATATGTATGTATGTGTATGTATATGTGTTTATATATATATATATATATATATATATATATATATATATATATATATGTAAAAGAGAGAGAGCAGACACAGGGTGAGTTGAAGATGAAGGGAAGATATCTAAAAGACATAAAATGAAATTAAGGGATGAGAGAGTAACATACTGAGAGAGGGACATAGGGAGAGATAGAATGGGGTGGATTATCTCGCATAAAGGTGGGAAGAGGAAGCAGTTCTATGGGAGGAGGGGAGAGGGCAGGTGAGGGGGGAATGAGTGAACCTTGTTCTCATCCGATTTGGCCTGAGGGGGAATACCATACAT